>NC_069499.1:65345424-65377924 GCF_027579735.1 Bombina bombina
CTTTCTCCTGTAGTGTGGTCAGTCCACGGGTCATCATTACTTCTGGGATATTAACTCCTCCCCAACAGGAAGTGCAAGAGGATCACCCAAGCAGAGCTGCTATATAGCTCCTCCCCTCTACGTCACACCCAGTCATTCGACCGAGAACCAAACGAGAAAGGAGAAACTATAGGGTGCAGTGGTGACTGGAGTATAATTTAAAAATTTAGACCTGCCATAAAAAACAGGGCGGGCCGTGGACTGACTACACTACAGGAGAAAGGAATTTATCAGGTAAGCATAAATTATGTTTTCTCCTGTTAAGTGTAGTTAGTCCACGGGTCATCATTACTTCTGGGATACCAATACCAAAGCTAAAGTACACGGATGACGGGAGGGACAGGCAGGATCTTTATACGGAAGGAACCACTGCCTGAAGAACCTTTCTCCCAAAAACAGCCTCCGAAGAAGCAAAAGTGTCAAATTTGTAAAATTTGGAAAAAGTATGAAGAGAAGATCAAGTTGCAGCCTTGCAAATCTGTTCAACAGAGGCCTCGTTCTTAAAGGCCCAAGTGGAAGCCACAGCTCTAGTGGAATGAGCTGTAATTCTTTCAGGAGGCTGCTGTCCAGCAGTATCATAGGCTAAACGTATTATGCTACGAAGCCAAAAAGAGAGAGAGGTAGCAGAAGCTTTTTGACCTCTCCTCTGTCCAGAATAAACGACAAACAGGGAAGAAGTTTGGCGAAAATCTTTAGTTGCCTGCAAATAAAATTTCAGGGCACGGACAACATCTAGATTGTGCAGAAGTCGTTCCTTCTTTGAAGAAGGGTTAGGACACAATGATGGCACAACAATCTCTTGATTGATATTCTTGTTAGTGACAACCTTAGGCAAAAACCCAGGTTTAGTACGCAGAACTACCTTATCTGAATGAAAAATCAGATACGGGGAATCACAATGTAAGGCTGATAACTCAGAGACTCTACGAGCCGAGGAAATAGCCATCAAAAACAGAACTTTCCAAGATAACAGCTTGATATCAATGGAATGAAGGGGTTCAAACGGAACACCCTGTAAAACGTTAAGAACTAAGTTTAAGCTCCATGGTGGAGCAACAGTTTTAAACACAGGCTTAATCCTGGCCAAAGCCTGGCAAAAAGCCTGAACGTCTGGAACTTCTGACAGACGTTTGTGTAAAAGAATGGACAAAGCTGAGATCTGTCCCTTTAAGGAACTAGCAGATAAACCCTTTTCTAAACCTTCTTGTAGAAAAGACAATATCCTAGGAATCCTAACCTTACTCCATGAGTAATTCTTGGATTCGCACCAATGTAAGTATTTACGCCATATTTTATGGTAAATCTTTCTGGTAACAGGCTTCCTAGCCTGTATTAAGGTATCAATAACTGACTCCGAAAAACCACGCTTTGATAAAATCAAGCGTTCAATTTCCAAGCAGTCAGCTTCAGAGAAATTAGATTTTGATGTTTGAAAGGACCCTGAATTAGAAGGTCCTGTCTCAGAGGCAGAGACCAAGGTGGACAGGATGACATGTCCACTAGATCTGCATACCAGGTCCTGCGTGGCCACGCAGGCGCTATCAGAATCACCGATGCTTTCTCCTGTTTGATCCTGGCAATCAATCGAGGAAGCATCGGGAAGGGTGGAAACACATAGGCCATCCCGAAGGTCCAAGGTGCTGTCAAAGCATCTACCAGGACTGCTCCCGGGTCCCTGGAACTGGACCCGTAACAAGGAAGCTTGGCGTTCTGGCGAGACGCCATCAGATCTATCTCTGGTTTGCCCCAAAGTCGAAGTATTTGGGCAAAGATCTCCGGATGAAGTTCCCACTCCCCCGGATGAAAAGTCTGACGACTTAGGAAATCCGCCTCCCAGTTCTCCACTCCAGGAATGTGGATCGCTGACAGGTGGCAAGAGTGAGACTCTGCCCAGCGAATTATCTTTGATACTTCCATCATCGCTAGGGAGCTTCTTGTCCCTCCTTGATGGTTGATGTAAGCTACAGTCGTGATATTGTCCGACTGAAACCTGATGAACCCCCGAGTTGTTAACTGAGGCCAAGCCAGAAGGGCATTGAGAACTGCTCTCAATTCCAGAATGTTTATTGGAAGGAGACTCTCCTCCTGAGTCCATGATCCCTGAGCCTTCAGGGAATTCCAGACAGCGCCCCAACCTAGTAGGCTGGCGTCTGTTGTTACAATTGTCCAATCTGGTCTGCTGAATGGCATCCCCCTGGACAGATGTGGCCGAGAAAGCCACCATAGAAGAGAATTTCTGGTCTCTTGATCCAGATTCAGAGTAGGGGACAAATCTGAGTAATCCCCATTCCACTGACTTAGCATGCACAATTGCAGCGGTCTGAGATGTAGGCGTGCAAAGGGTGCTATGTCCATTGCCGCTACCATTAAGCCGATTACCTCCATGCATTGAGCCACTGACGGGTGTTGAATGGAATGAAGGACACGGCAAGCATTTTGAAGCTTTGTTAACCTGTCTTCTGTCAGGTAAATCTTCATTTCTACAGAATCTATAAGAGTCCCCAAGAAGGGAACCCTTGTGAGTGGTAAGAGAGAACTCTTCTCTTCGTTCACCTTCCACCCATGCGACCTTAGAAATGCCAGTACTAACTCTGTATGAGACCTGGCAGTTTGAAAGCTTGACGCTTGTATCAGAATGTCGTCTAGATACGGAGCCACCGAAATTCCTCGCGGTCTTAGCACCGCCAGAAGAGAGCCCAGAACCTTTGTGAAGATTCTTGGAGCCGTAGCCAACCCGAACGGAAGAGCTACAAACTGGTAATGCCTGTCTAGGAAGGCAAACCTTAGATACCGGTAATGATCTTTGTGAATCGGTATATGAAGGTAGGCATCCTTTAAATCCACTGTGGTCATGTACTGACCCTTTTGGATCATGGGTAAGATTGTCCGAATAGTTTCCATTTTGAACGATGGAACTCTTAGGAATTTGTTTAGGATCTTTAAATCCAAGATTGGTCTGAAGGTTCCTTCTTTCTTGGGAACCACAAACAGATTTGAGTAAAACCCTTGTCCGTGTTCCGACCGCGGAACCGGATGGATCACTCCCATTAGTAAAAGATCTTGTACACAGCGTAGAAACGCCTCTTTCTTTATCTGGTTTGTTGACAACCTTGAAAGATGAAATCTCCCTTTTGGGGGAGAGGCTTTGAAGTCCAGAAGATATCCCTGAGATATGATCTCTAACGCCCAGGGATCCTGGACATCTCTTGCCCAAGCCTGGGCGAAGAGAGAGAGTCTGCCCCCCACTAGATCCGTTCCCGGATCGGGGGCCCTCACTTCATGCTGTCTTAGGGGCAGCAGCAGGTTTCCTGGCCTGCTTGCCCTTGTTCCAGGACTGGTTAGGTTTCCAGCCTTGTCTGTAGCGAGCAACAGCTCCTTCCTGTTTTGGTGCAGAGGAAGTTGATGCTGCTCCTGCCTTGAAGTTACGAAAGGCACGAAAATTAGACTGTCTAGCCCTAGGTTTGGCTCTGTCTTGAGGCAGGGCATGGCCTTTACCTCCTGTAATGTCAGCGATAATTTCCTTCAAACCGGGCCCGAATAAGGTCTGCCCTTTGAAAGGTATGTTAAGTAATTTAGATTTAGAAGTAACATCAGCTGACCAGGATTTTAGCCACAGCGCTCTGCGTGCCTGAATGGCGAATCCGGAATTCTTAGCCGTAAGTTTAGTTAAATGTACTACGGCATCAGAAATAAATTAATTAGCTAGCTTAAGGGCTTTAAGCTTGTGTGTAATCTCATCCAATGGAGCTGATTCAAGGGTCTCTTCCAGAGACTCAAACCAAAATGCTGCTGCAGCCGTGACAGGCGCAATGCATGCAAGGGGTTGTAATATAAAACCTTGTTGAACAAACATTTTTTTAAGGTAACCCTCTAACTTTTTATCCATTGGATCTGAAAAGGCGCAGCTATCCTCCACCGGGATAGTGGTACGCTTAGCTAAAGTGGAAACTGCTCCCTCCACCTTAGGGACCGTTTGCCATAAGTCCCGTGTGGTGGCGTCTATTGGAAACATCTTTCTGAATATAGGAGGGGGTGAGAAAGGCACACCGGGTCTATCCCACTCCTTAGTAACAATTTCAGTAAGTCTTTTAGGTATTGGAAAAACGTCAGTACTCAACGGTACCGCAAAATATTTATCCAACCTACACATTTTTTCTGGTATTGCAACTGTGTTACAATCATTCAGAGCCGCTAACACCTCCCCTAGTAATACACAGAGGTTTTCCAGCTTAAACTTAAAATTTGAAATGTCTGAATCCAGTTTATTTGGATCAGATCCGTCACCCGCAGAATGAAGCTCTCCGTCCTCATGTTCTGCAAATTGTGACGCAGTATCTGACATGGCCCTAATATTATCAGCGCACTCTGTTCTCACCCCAGAGTGATCTCGCTTACCTCTAAGTTCTGGTAATTTAGACAAAACTTCAGTCATAACATTAGCCATGTCCTGTAGTGTGATTTGTAATGGCCGCCCTGAAGTACTCGGCGTTACAATATCACGCACCTCCCGAGCGGGAGATGCAGGTACTGACACGTGAGGCAAGTTAGTCGGCATAACTTCCCCCTCGTTGTTTGGTGAATGATGTTCAATTTGTACAGAATGACTCTTATTCAAAGTAGCATCAATGCAATTAGTACATAAATTTCTATTGGGCTCCACCTTGGCTTTTGCACATATAGCACAGAGATATTCCTCTGAGTCAGACATGTTTAACAAACTAGCAATTAAACTAGCAAGCTTGGAAATACTTTTCACTCAAATTACAAGTATTATGGAAAACGCACTGTGCCTTTAAGAAGCACAGAAAAAAATTATGACAGTTTAATAATAAGGAACCGGAAAAACTATAAAAACCAGATTTTTCCCAGTAAAGGCATAAATTTAGCAAAGGATTGCCCCCATTAGTAATGGATAACTAACCCTTAATAGCAGAAAAAAATGTACAAAATATAAACGTTTTTTATCACAGTCAAAGCACAATCTCACAGGTCTGCTGTGAGTGATTACCTCCCTCAAAATAATTTTTGAAGACCCTTGAGCTCTGTAGAGACGATCCGGATCATGCAGGAAGAGAAACAGACTTTTGACTGAATTTTTGATGCGTAGCAAAAGCGCCAAAATAGGCCCCTCACCCACAGCAGTGAGGGAAGTTCAGTAAACTGTCTTAAATTAAAATAAACGACAGCCAAGTGGAAAAACAGTGCCCAAAAACAATTTTTCACCCAGTACCTCAGATAATTAAACAATTTAGCATGCCAGCAAAAACGTTTAAAATCAAATAACATGAAATGTCATTAAACAGCCTGTTGCTAGACGTTCCCACTGCAAGTTAGGCTAAAAATTATATGCATATAGTATTACCCAGAGAAGTGCCATTCCCCAGAATACTGAAGTGTACACA
The DNA here is from genome assembly GCF_027579735.1 of Bombina bombina. Lineage (NCBI taxonomy): Eukaryota > Metazoa > Chordata > Amphibia > Anura > Bombinatoridae > Bombina > Bombina bombina. The sequence continues at coordinate 65,350,866 of NC_069499.1, forward strand.
TATATACATAAACAGCCTGATACCAGTTGCTACTACTGCATTTAAGGCTGAACTTACATTATATCGGTATTGGCAGTATTTTCTCAGTCAATTCCATTTCTCAGAAAATAATATACTGCAACATACCTCTTTGCAGGTGAACCTGCCCGCTGTCCCCTGATCTGAAGTTTACCTCACTCCTCAGAATGGCCGAGAACAGCAAAATGAATCTTAGCTACGCCGGCTAAAATCATTCAAAAACTCAGGTAGATTCTTCTTCAAATTCTACCTGAGAAGGAACAACACACTCCGGTGCTGTTTTAAAATAACAAACTTTTGATTGAAGATATAAAAACTAAATATAATCACCACAGTCCTCTCACACATCCCATCTATTAGTTGGGTGCAAGAGAATGACTGGGTGTGACGTAGAGGGGAGGAGCTATATAGCAGCTCTCCTTGGGTGATCCTCTTGCACTTCCTGTTGGGGAGGAGTTAATATCCCAGAAGTAATGATGACCCGTGGACTGACTACACTTAACAGGAGAAAGCCCCCCCCCAAATAAAAAAAGCCCTACCCTACACTAAATTACAAATAGCCCTTAAAAGGGCATTTTGCTGGGCATTGCCCCAAAGTAATCAGCTCTTTTACCTGTAAAAAAAATTACAACCCCCCCAACATTAAAACCCACCACCCACACAACCAACCCTACTCTAAAACCCACCCAATACCCCCTTAAAAAAACCTAATACTAACCCCTTGAAGATCACCTTACCGGCAGAAGTCTTCATCCAACCGGGCCAAAGTACTCAACGAAGCCGGGAGAAGTCTTCATCCAAGCCGGGCGAAGTGGTCCTCCAGACGGGCAGAAGTCTTCATCCAGATGGCATCTTCTATCTTCATCCATCCGGCGCGGAGCGTGTCCATTTTCAAGACATCCGACGCGGAGCATCCTCTTCATCCGACGGCTAACACTGAATAAAGTTTCCTTTAAATGACGTCATCCAAGATGGCGTCCCTTCAATTCTGATTGGCTGATAGAATTATATCAGCCAATCGGAATTAAGGTAGAAAAACTCCTATTGGCTGATGCAATCAGCCAATAGGATTGAGCTTGCATTCTATTGGCTGATTAGAACAGCCAATAGAATGCCAGCTCAATCCTATTGGCTTATTGCATCAGCTAAAAGGGTTGAACTTCAATCCTATTGGCTGATTGCATCAGCGAATAGAATTTTTTTCTACCTTAATTCCGCTTGGCTGATAGAATTCTATCAGCCAATCGGAATCTAAGGGACACCATCTTGGATGACGTCACTTAAAGGGACAGTCAACCATAGAATTGTTATTGTTTTAAAAGATAGATAATTCCTTTATTACTCATTCCCCAGTTTTGCATAACCAACAGTTATATTAATGTACTTTTTACCTTTGTGATTACCTTGTATCTAGGAACCTTCTTCCAGCCCCCTGATCACATGACTGTGACTGTTTATTATTATTGTCTTAAATTTAGCATTGTATTGTGCTAGATCTTAAATAACTTTCTGTGCCTGAACACAGTTATCTATATAGCCCACGTGTACTTTCTGTCTCTTTGTGTTGAAAAGAGATTTAAAAAGCATGTGATAAGAGGCAGCCCTCAAAGGCTTAGAAATTAGCATATGAGCCTACCTATGTTTAGTTTAAACTAAGAATGCCAAGAGAAAAAAAGCAAATTTGATGATAAAAGTAAATTGGATATTACAAATGTACCACTCTTTTGACAAAGAGGAGCGACCAACCCCAACCCTCCTTGAGGCCACTAGCTCTGTCATCCCTAAGCCAAACAAGCCTACAGATAAAGTATCCAACTACCGCCCTATTTCCCTAATAAATATTGACATTAAATTATATGCTAAACTTATTGCCACAAGAATTAATAGATATCTACCCTCTTTAATACACACCGATCAAACGGGATTCATCCCAGGCAGAGAGGCAAAAGACAATACCATACGAGTTTTGCATACTTTACTTACAGCCTCGTCCACTAAAACGCCCTTGGCCCTCTTATCCACAGATGCGGAGAAGGCCTTTGACAGGGTGGACTGGGATTTTCTCTGGTCCATCCTGTCAAAATTTGGCTTCTCACACAAATTAATTTCGCGCATCCAAGCACTGTACTCAGGTCCGTCAGCGCGCGTCAATGAAAATAATACGCTTTCGCAAACAATTTATATAAACAATGGCACCCGGCAGGGGTGCCCACTATCCCCTTTACTTTTCGCCCTGGCAGTGGAGGCGCTAGCGACACGAATCAGATGCAACCCCTTAGTTCGAGGTGTCTCCTTCGGAGATATTCATCAAAAATGTCTTTTATATGCAGATGACATTATATTCACAATGCGCTCCCCACTTACATCAATCCCTGCCCTACTTAGTGAGCTAGAGAGTTACAAACTAGTTTCAAATTTCTCCATTAATATGGAAAAGTCAGTGCTACTACCTGTACACCTAGCAGAGGGTGAATTGCAGTACATTACAAATAACACCTCATTTCAAATGGCTAATAAAATACGCTACTCAGGAATAGACATCTCATCTAACCATACAGAATTGTTTAATCTCAATTATACACCCCTCCAATTAGAATCTAATAAGTCACTAGAGCTCTGGAGTAAACAGGGTCACCTTTCCTGGTTGGGTCGCATCAATGTAATAAAAATGAACCTCCTCCCTAAATACTTATACTTGTTCCAAGTCCTCCCATTAGATCTCCCCATACAGTATTTATTAAAACAACATAAAATGCTAGACTCATTTATCTGGGATCACAAAAGATCCAGAGTTGCAAGGAGTACTTTGTTTCTAAACAAGGAAGACGGAGGCTTGGGATCCCCAAACTTGATAAATTACTACAAATCGGTTCAAATAGCTCGCATTGTTGCTTGGAAACACTCCCCTCCGGGGAAGCCCTGGATACAGATAGAATCCTTCCTGGCAGGTGACCTGAACCTAGGCGATCAATGCTGGATCCCACATAGAAACAGACCAATAGAAGTTTGGGGAAATTACTACATAGCCACCACACTTAAGTTATGGGATAAAATTCTATCCGAAGAAAGACAGATTTCTACAAACATTTCTCCTCTATCCCCCTTGCTTAACAACCCCTTGATGTTACACTCCCACACCTTTCCCCAACCGCAGATCGCAGGGACACCTACTAATATCCCGACACATATGGTTCTTCACAACGGACTTATAAAACCACAAGCCGATATATATCAACTTTTGGGTGCCCCCTTCCCGTATTTTCAAATCAGACATGCCATACTATCCAGTGCCCATAAGACTGATCTTACAGGGCCCCTCACCCCCCTTGAAACACTGTGTACATCCGCCTCAGTCACCAAATCCCATCTATCTACGATATATAAAATACTTAGAGGCACCTTCCCTAGTAAGAAGCCCACGTTCACCATAAAATGGGAAAAAGAATTTAATATAGAACTCACAGAGGACCAGTGGTTACATATTTTTACAGAAACTAAAAAATCATCCCTATCACTGGCGCTGGTCGAAACTAACTATAAGCTTCTTTCGAGGTGGTATCTAACCCCCCATCGCCTGCGAAGCATATTCCCTAATTCCTCTTCACTGTGTTGGCGACACTGTGGGGAGGTGGGTACTCTCTCACATATTTGGTGGACATGTCCTCACCTTTATTCTTACTGGAATAATATAAATAAACATATAGACAGAGTACTGGGAGAACACACTACACTCACCCCAAGTCTGGTGCTGCTTAGCGATATCCCTAAAATACGTTGTATGTATAGAAAGAAATTGCTACGCTGTATGCTTAGCTGTGCTAGGCGCTTGATTCCTAGGTTTTGGAGAAAAACGGTTGTCCCTACTTAAACTATGTGGGTGAATGAGGTGAGTCATGTGCTTGAGTTGGAGAAAATATATTATGTGTACAAGGGAAAGCAAGATATTATCGCAGATATGATATTTATTTGGGAACAAGCAAGATAATTTCATTGTGCTTGGGGGGAGAGCCATCATTATTGATAACTGAACTACTGTGGTTTATTCTAATAACATGTGTCTTTGCCTATCCTCTTAAGTTCTAGAAATGTCGGTCTGGGTGGCTTTGTGCTATGTATTAAGGCCTTTAATTCTTATGCTACTGTATATGTGATCAATATCTGTGTCTATGTACACTTGTTTTGTTTTGGTTGGAAAATAATAAAAATTACATAATGGAAAAAAAGTAAATTGGAAAGTCAATTAAAATTAAAAGTCCTATCTGAATAATGAAAGTTTAATTTATACTTGACTGTCCCTTTAAAGGAACCTTCATTCGTCGGGTAGTCGTCGGATGAAGAGGATGCTCCGCAACGGATGTCTTGAAGATGGACCCGCTCCGCGCCGGATGGATGAAGATAGAAGATGCTGTCTGGATGAAGACTTCTGCCCGTCTGGAGGACCACTTCGCCCGGCTTGGATGAAAATTTCTCCCGGCTTCGTTGAGGACTTCGGCCCGGTTGGATGAAGACGTCTCCCGGTAAGGTGATCTTCAAGGGGTTAGTGTTAGGTTTTTTAAGGGGGTATTGGGTGGGTTTTAGAGTAGGGTTGGTTGTATGGGTGGTGGGTTTTAATGTTGGGGGGGGGGGGGATTTGTAATTTATTTTTACAGGTAAAAGAGCTGATTACTTTGGGGCAATGCCCCGCAAAAGGCCCTTGGGGGGGGGGGGCTTTTTTATTTTGTTAGGGGGATTAGGTGTAATTAGTTTAAAAATCTTGTAATTTGTTCATTATTTTCTGTAATTTAGTGTTTGTTTGTTTTTGTACTTTAGATAATTTTATTTAATTGTATTTAATCTAGGGAATTAATTTAATTATAGTGTAGTGTTAGGTGTTAGTGTAACTTAGGTTAGGTTTTATTTTACAGGTCAATTTGTATTTATTTTAGCTAGGTAGTTATTAAATAGTTAATAACTATTTAATAACTATTCTACCTAGTTAAAATAAATACAAACTTGCCTGTAAAATAAAAATAAACTCTAAGCTAGCTACAATGTAACTATTAATTATATTGTAGCTAGCTTAGGGTTTATTTTATAGGTGAGTATTTAGTCTTAAATAGGAATAATTTAGTTAATGATAGGAATTTTATTTAGATTTCTTTTAATTATATTTAAGTTAGGGGGGTTAGGGTTAGACTTAGATTTAGGGGTTAATAACTTTAGTATAGTGGCGGAGACGTTGGGGCGGCAGATTAGGGGTTAATAATATTTAACTAATGTTTGCAAGACGGGAGTGCGGCGGTTTAGGGGTTAATATATTTATTATAGTGGCGGCGATGTCCGGATCAGCAGATTAGGGGTTAAAAAAAAATTTTGTGTTTGCGATGCGGGAGGGCCTCGGTTTAGGGGTTAATAGGTAGTTTATGGGTGTTAGTGTACTTTTTAGCACTTTAGTTAAGAGTTTTATGCTACGGCGTTGTAGTGTAAAACTCTTAACTACTGACTTTAAAATGCGGTACCAGTCTTGACAGGAGAGGGTCTACTGCTCACTTTTTGGCAGACTCGTAATACCGGCGCTATGCAAGTCCCATTGAAAAAAAAAAGAGGATACGCAATTTACGTAAGTGGATTTGCGGTATTTCCAAGTCTGGCCAAAAAGGTGAGCGGTGAGCCTGTAACTTCAAGACTCGTAATACCACCGGGCATTAAAAAGCAGCATTAGGACCGGCTGACGCTGCTTTTTAAGCCTAACGCAAAAACTCGTAATCTAGCCGATAGTTTTTTATAAAAAATTGCAAATTGCTGTTTATATAGGCACCCTAAAGCCAAATTTCATCCATGATTACCTTTCACAGTGTGAAAATGATTATCCATTGTAAACTGCCGCATTTTTTAGGAAATAAAACTTATAAAGAAATACTTTGTGACATAAATAGCTATAGCTCAGAGGAGAAAGGATAGGTTATACTTCTGTATCTCCTCACCAGCAACACCACCCTCTTAAACTGCAGCTGGCCAGCCTTAGCTGTTGCGGACCGCCTGGAAATCTCCTGGTGTCCTGGTAGGCCAATTCGGCCTTGACTTCCAAAACAGGGATACCCATAAAATCCAGGTGCTCTGAGATTGCGTAACTAGAGTTAGAAGTGTTAAATATAAGATTACACAAATATAGGGCGAAAGTTCCCTTTAAAGATGACTGATTGGAATACAACGTATCAGTGACACGAATGTGATAAAACTTATGAACGCTAATCAATCAGATTTTTCTAGAGATCAAACTAATTACACGCTACACTGTATCCTGCATTAGAATATTCGCATATAACATATTAGTCACAGCTTGTTGTGCATTTCTCAAATAGCAATTTAGTGCAACAGAATGTTTTACGACTTTCTAAAACCCTCTCTGAGACACAATGAGCTTATGTCCTATCAATGTGACAGTTCAGTGACACACAGCTGTATACAGTCTGCAGTCTTCATTTGCTTATATCAAAGTCTAAATTAGGAGGAAAAATTATTCTAGGGTTGAACACACATACAACACACACACACACACACACAATAAGACACACACACAACCCACACGAATAACACAGACACACAACCCACACGAATAACACAGACACACACACACAAATAACAGACACACACACACAAATAACAGACACACACACACAAATAACAGACACACACACACAAATAACAGACACACACACACAAATAACAGACACACACACACAAATAACAGACACACACACACAAATACACACAGACCCACAGATCCACAAATAACAGACACACAAAAACAATAAGACACACACACACAAATAACAAACACACACACACACACAAATAACAGACACACACAAATAACACACATACACAAATAACACACACAGACAACACACACACATTATATATGGCTAAAAATGGGTAACATTTAGATTTAGTAGATGTAATAGATGTATGTCAGGGCAAAAGGTTTATGAGAGCTAAAAAGGAATATCCACATAGCATCAATGCACTACATGGAGTTGGCTTAAGACATCTTGTGAGTCAATAATAGAAGACATATTTATGTAGCCACAAATCACAAGCGAGCTCCAAGTAGTGCATGAGCCTACCTATGTATGGTTTTCAAGAAAGTCAATTTGATCAAATAAGTAAATTGTAAAATATCTTCAAACTGTGTTAATTAAAAAAAAAGCCTATTTCTACCAGTACCTAACTAGTAACAGCAAAATAAGATAAGGTAAACAACATTTAAGAGCCTGCAAAATAAAAATTTAATTTAGCTAACAATGCTATTTTTAAAATGGATTGAAAACTTTGTTACATACACACTTTCTGAGGAACAAGCACCTACTGAGCATATGCAGAAGCTCACAGGGTATACGTTTACTAGTCTGTGATTGGCTGATAGCTATCACATGGTACAGGGGGCCGGAAAATGGGAGAATAAATACATTTGCAAGAAAATCTACTGCTTTTTATTATGCACTTTTGTATGGTTTCTTCTATGATTCAGAAAGAACATACACTTTCAAACAACTTTCCAGTTTACTTTTATTATTATATTTTCTTCATTCTTTTGATATCCTTTGTTGGAGTAGCAATGCAGTACTAGTAGTCCGCTGAACACATCTAGTAAGCCAATGACAAGAGGCAGATACACAGCTACCAATCAGCAGCCAGTAGAGTATTGCTTCTCCTGAGTCTACCTAGGTATGCTCTTCAAAAGAGGATACCAAGAGAAATTAGCATATTAGATAATAGAAGTAAATTGGAAAGCAGTTTAAAATTCCTTGCTCTATATACTTTAAAGGGGATAAAATAAGATAACAGCTTTAAAAAGAGCTGCAGGCACAGGAGGAAAAACGATTTAAAAAGGGTGAGAAGTATTACATTTATTGCAGTTCTGCCCAAACGTTTAAAGTCCCTTTAAAAATCCAATTTGTGGGGACCCATAGGCGTATGCCTGTATAAAGAGTAAAGGAGGTTCCCATTCAAGATTCAGACAGACAGAGAATGCAATTTAAAAAAAATACCAAATCAAATGTACTCCTTTACCTTGGTCTCCTTTGCTGAGATGACTTTTTTCCAAGAGAGCCTGATCCTGAGCCTTCCTAGGGATATGGATAACAAGAGTACACTTGAATTAAATTTGGATATTTATTAAAAATTGTACTCTTGTTCTGAAACTTTACTTTTGACTTACATGTCCCATTAAATATGGTGTTTTACAAGCCTTTAATTCAATGGTCCCAAAGTACTGGCCCTGGTGCCATATGAGGCACTCAAGATAGTTTCATCTGGCCCTTCCTTTTTTTATCAGATAAATCATTAATTGGGCGCGTTCATTTTTTTACTGGTTCTAAGAGGTGTAACTAGATGATGCTCTATACAGGCACTCTAGATAACTATAAAGACAGACTCCCATCATGCACTGCTTGGATAAATGCCCTTTTTACATGGTTATACAGTTCCAGTAGGATCACTTTTCTTGGCACTCACAAGATATAGAGGACTGCGTATTAGTAGACAAAACTAATGGCACTGCTACAACAATAAATGTTGAAATACCCAGTCAGTATAGAATTATATCAGCCTATAGTTTTAATAAGTCTGTGATTGAGTGACAAATTCCCGGGTGTTGGTTCTGTCTACTTAGTTTAATGCTTTACAATTGTTATCGGTACTGGACTGATAGTAGTGTCCATTCATAGCACTCAAATTCCTAGTGGCTATCTATAGAGCAAGGTTACTTGGGCAGAATTAAGTTAAAATATAACTTTTATTAAAGCAATTAAAAATTGTAAAACACTTAAAAACACAAGGAAACTCAGCTGGATAATAGGATTTGTGTACATAGGTAAATAGGATATAAGATGGATAAGGATACTGTCCCTGCCTAGGATTAGGGGTCAAGTCCTACAAAAAAAAAAGTTTGGGAACTCACCTAGACCCCCCCCCCTCACAATTAATATTGTTTTCTACACACACACACACAAACACTGTATTTCTATGTATATAATCTATACACTTTGGTTAATGAAAGAGTCTCACAAGCTTAAAGGGACAGTATACACCAATTTTTATATAACTGCATGTAATAGACACTACTATAAAAAATAATATGCACAGAAAAAACAATATAAAACCTTTTAAAAACTTACTTAGAAGCTCCCAATTTAGCGCTGTTAAAAAGGTAGCTGGAACACCCACTGCAAGTGGGAAATAGCAGACACTACACTCCTGTCTCTTCCTCTGCATATGAAAAGACTCTTTACACAAACAGGAGCAAGCTGGAGTAGGTATCTGTCAGTATTCTCCTTAAACTTTGGTGCTTAGTTAGGAGTCTGAAAATCAGGGCAATGTTATTTAAAAATAAGCAAAACTATACATTTAAAAAAAAAAACAAAAAAAAAAACCTGTATAGGCTATATAAATGAATGATCTACAAAACATTTATGCAAAGAAAAATTGAGTGTATAATGTCCCTTTAAGGTGCAATAGTCCTATTTCGCTGAGGGGACCTAAATAATCCCAGAGCAAGCCCCACAGGAATGTAAGCACCATGTGTTACACACATTGCGGGGTGATCACACAGCAGGATCGCTGACAGGCTTACATTTAGTGTATTGTAGGAAGTGTTACTGCCCATTACTAGAGGATCTCACTGCCCCTCTTACCAGACTGTGCTCCAGCTCCTCCCACCACCAGCAGCAGCAGTGTTTACTGAAGCATTGCTGTTCTCTGTCCAGAGGGAACTTAGTTCCTCCTGCAAAAATAGTGCAGGAACTCCATTCCCATGCATTCCCACATGACTTGACCCCTGCCTAGGATAACAGAATTTATGTTTACCTGATAAATTACTTTCTCCAACGGTGTGTCCGGTCCACGGCGTCATCCTTACTTGTGGGATATTCTCCTCCCCAACAGGAAATGGCAAAGAGCCCAGCAAAGCTGGTCACATGATCCCTCCTAGGCTCCGCCTACCCCAGTCATTCGACCGACGTTAAGGAGGAATATTTGCATAGGAGAAACCATATGGTACCGTGGTGACTGTAGTTAAAGAAAATAAATTATCAGACCTGATTAAAAAAACCAGGGCGGGCCGTGGACCGGACACACCGTTGGAGAAAGTAATTTATCAGGTAAACATAAATTCTGTTTTCTCCAACATAGGTGTGTCCGGTCCACGGCGTCATCCTTACTTGTGGGAACCAATACCAAAGCTTTAGGACACGGATGAAGGGAGGGAGCAAATCAGGTCACCTAAATGGAAGGCACCACGGCTTGCAAAACCTTTCTCCCAAAAATAGCCTCAGAAGAAGCAAAAGTATCAAACTTGTAAAATTTGGTAAAAGTGTGCAGTGAAGACCAAGTCGCTGCCCTACATATCTGATCAACAGAAGCCTCGTTCTTGAAGGCCCATGTGGAAGCCACAGCCCTAGTGGAATGAGCCGTGATTCTTTCGGGAGGCTGCCGTCCGGCAGTCTCGTAAGCCAATCTGATGATGCTTTTAATCCAAAAAGAGAGAGAGGTAGAAGTTGCTTTTTGACCTCTCCTTTTACCGGAATAAACAACAAACAAGGAAGATGTTTGTCTAAAATCCTTTGTAGCATCTAAATAGAATTTTAGAGCGCGAACAACATCCAGATTGTGCAACAAACGTTCCTTCTTTGACACTGGTTTCGGACACAGAGAAGGTACGATAATCTCCTGGTTAATGTTTTTGTTAGAAACAACTTTTGGAAGAAAACCAGGTTTAGTACGTAAAACCACCTTATCTGCATGGAACACCAGATAAGGAGGAGAACACTGCAGAGCAGATAATTCTGAAACTCTTCTAGCAGAAGAAATCGCAACTAAAAACAAAACTTTCCAAGATAATAACTTAATATCAACGGAATGTAGGGGTTCAAACGGAACCCCCTGAAGAACTGAAAGAACTAAGTTGAGACTCCAAGGAGGAGTCAAAGGTTTGTAAACAGGCTTAATTCTAACCAGAGCCTGAACAAAGGCTTGAACATCTGGCACAGCTGCCAGCTTTTTGTGAAGTAACACAGACAAGGCAGAAATCTGTCCCTTCAGGGAACTAGCAGATAATCCTTTTTCCAATCCTTCTTGAAGGAAGGATAGAATCTTAGGAATCTTAACCTTGTCCCAAGGGAATCCTTTAGATTCACACCAACAGATATATTTTTTCCAAATTTTGTGGTAAATCTTTCTAGTTACAGGCTTTCTGGCCTGAACAAGAGTATCGATAACAGAATCTGAGAACCCTCGCTTCGATAAGATCAAGCGTTCAATCTCCAAGCAGTCAGCTGGAGTGAAACCAGATTCGGATGTTCGAACGGACCCTGAACAAGAAGGTCTCGTCTCAAAGGTAGCTTCCAAGGTGGAGCCGATGACATATTCACCAGATCTGCATACCAAGTCCTGCGTGGCCACGCAGGAGCTATCAAGATCACCGACGCCCTCTCCTGATTGATCCTGGCTACCAGCCTGGGGATGAGAGGAAACGGCGGGAACACATAAGCTAGTTTGAAGGTCCAAGGTGCTACTAGTGCATCCACTAGAGCCGCCTTGGGATCCCTGGATCTGGACCCGTAGCAAGGAACTTTGAAGTTCTGACGAGAGGCCATCAGATCCATGTCTGGAATGCCCCACAGCTGAGTGACTTGGGCAAAGATTTCCGGATGGAGTTCCCACTCCCCCGGATGCAATGTCTGACGACTCAGAAAATCCGCTTCCCAATTTTCCACTCCTGGGATGTGGATAGCAGACAGGTGGCAGGAGTGAGACTCCGCCCATAGAATGATTTTGGTCACTTCTTCCATCGCTAGGGAACTCCTTGTTCCCCCCTGATGGTTGATGTACGCAACAGTTGTCATGTTGTCTGATTGAAACCGTATGAACTTGGCCCTCGCTAGCTGAGGCCAAGCCTTGAGAGCATTGAATATCGCTCTCAGTTCCAGAATATTTATCGGTAGAAGAGATTCTTCCCGAGACCAAAGACCCTGAGCTTTCAGGGATCCCCAGACCGCGCCCCAGCCCATCAGACTGGCGTCGGTCGTGACGATGACCCACTCCGGTCTGCGGAATGTCATCCCTTGTGACAGGTTGTCCAGGGACAGCCACCAACGGAGTGAGTCTCTGGTCCTCTGATTTACTTGTATCTTCGGAGACAAGTCTGTATAGTCCCCATTCCACTGACTGAGCATGCACAGTTGTAATGGTCTTAGATGAATGCGCGCAAAAGGAACTATGTCCATTGCCGCTACCATCAAACCGATCACTTCCATGCACTGCGCTATGGAAGGAAGAGGAACGGAATGAAGTATCCGACAAGAGTCTAGAAGTTTTGTTTTTCTGGCCTCTGTCAGAAAAATCCTCATTTCTAAGGAGTCTATTATTGTTCCCAAGAAGGGAACCCTTGTTGACGGAGATAGAGAACTCTTTTCCACGTTCACTTTCCATCCGTGAGATCTGAGAAAGGCCAGGACAATGTCCGTGTGAGCCTTTGCTTGAGGAAGGGACGACGCTTGAATCAGAATGTCGTCCAAGTAAGGTACTACAGCAATGCCCCTTGGTCTTAGCACAGCTAGAAGGGACCCTAGTACCTTTGTGAAAATCCTTGGAGCAGTGGCTAATCCGAAAGGAAGCGCCACGAACTGGTAATGCTTGTCCAGGAATGCGAACCTTAGGAACCGATGATGTTCCTTGTGGATAGGAATATGTAGATACGCATCCTTTAAATCCACCGTGGTCATGAATTGACCTTCCTGGATGGAAGGAAGAATAGTTCGAATGGTTTCCATCTTGAACGATGGAACCTTGAGAAACTTGTTTAAGATCTTGAGATCTAAGATTGGTCTGAACGTTCCCTCTTTTTTGGGAACTATGAACAGATTGGAGTAGAACCCCATCCCTTGTTCTCTTAATGGAACAGGATGAATCACTCCCATTTTTAACAGGTCTTCTACACAATGTAAGAATGCCTGTCTTTTTATGTGGTCTGAAGACAACTGAGACCTGTGGAACCTCCCCCTTGGGGGAAGCCCCTTGAATTCCAGAAGATAACCTTGGGAGACTATTTCTAGCGCCCAAGGATCCAGAACATCTCTTGCCCAAGCCTGAGCGAAGAGAGAGAGTCTGCCCCCCACCAGATCCGGTCCCGGATCGGGGGCCAACATTTCATGCTGTCTTGGTAGCAGTGGCAGGTTTCTTGGCCTGCTTTCCCTTGTTCCAGCCTTGCATTGGTCTCCAAGCTGGCTTGGCTTGAGAAGTATTACCCTCTTGCTTAGAGGACGTAGCACTTTGGGCTGGTCCGTTTCTACGAAAGGGACGAAAATTAGGTTTATTTCCAGTGATATCAGAGATAATCTCTTTCAAGTCAGGGCCAAACAGCGTTTTCCCCTTGAAAGGAATGTTAAGTAGCTTGTTCTTGGAAGACGCATCAGCTGACCAAGATTTCAACCAAAGCGCTCTGCGCGCCACAATAGCAAACCCTGAATTCTTAGCCGCTAACCTAGCCAATTGCAAAGTGGCGTCTAGGGTGAAAGAATTAGCCAATTTGAGAGCATTGATTCTGTCCATAATCTCCTCATAAGGGGGAGAATCACTATCGACCGCCTTTATCAGCTCATCGAACCAGAAACATGCGGCTGTAGCTACAGGGACAATGCATGAAATAGGTTGTAGAAGGTAACCCTGCTGAACAAACATCTTTTTAAGTAAACCTTCTAATTTTTTATCCATAGGATCTTTGAAAGCACAACTATCCTCTATGGGTATAGTGGTGCGTTTGTTTAAAGTGGAAACCGCTCCCTCGACCTTGGGGACTGTCTGCCATAAGTCCTTTCTGGGGTCGACCATAGGAAACAATTTTTTAAATATGGGGGGAGGGACGAAAGGAATACCGGGCCTTTCCCATTCTTTATTAACAATGTCCGCCACCCGCTTGGGTATAGGAAAAGCTTCTGGGAGTCCCGGGACCTCTAGGAACTTGTCCATTTTACATAGTTTCTCTGGGATGACCAACTTGTCACAATCATCCAGAGTGGATAATACCTCCTTGAGCAGAATGCGGAGATGTTCCAACTTAAATTTAAACGTAATCACATCAGGTTCAGCTTGTTGAGAAATGTTCCCTGAATCAGTAATTTCTCCCTCAGACAAAACCTCCCTGGCCCCATCAGACTGGGTTAGGGGCCCTTCAGAACCATTATTATCAGCGTCGTCATGCTCTTCAGTATCTAAAACAGAGCAGTCACGCTTACGCTGGTAAGTGTTCATTTTGGCTAAAATGTTTTTGACAGAATTATCCATTACAGCCGTTAATTGTTGCATAGTAAGGAGTATTGGCGCGCTAGATGTACTAGGGGCCTCCTGAGTGGGCAAGACTCGTGTAGACGAAGGAGGGAATGATGCAGTACCATGCTTACTCCCCTCACTTGAGGAATCATCTTGGGCATCATTGTCATTGTCACATAAATCACATTTATTTAAATGAATAGGAATTCTGGCTTCCCCACATTCAGAACACAGTCTATCTGGTAGTTCAGACATGTTAAACAGGCATAAACTTGATAACAAAGTACAAAAAACGTTTTAAAATAAAACCGTTACTGTCACTTTAAATTTTAAACTGAACACACTTTATTACTGCAATTGCGAAAAAACATGAAGGAATTGTTCAAAATTCACCAAATTTTCACCACAGTGTCTTAAAGCCTTAAAAGTATTGCACACCAAATTTGGAAGCTTTAACCCTTAAAATAACGGAACCGGAGCCGTTTTTAACTTTAACCCCTTTACAGTCCCTGGTATCTGCTTTGCTGAGACCCAACCAAGCCCAAAGGGGAATACGATACCAAATGACGCCTTCAGAAAGTCTTTTCTAAGTATCAGAGCTCCTCTCACATGCGACTGCATGTCATGCCTCTCAAAAACAAGTGCGCAACACCGGCGCGAAAATGAGGCTCTGCCTATGATTTGGGAAAGCCCCTAAATAATAAGGAGTCTAAAACAGTGCCTGCCGATATTATTATATCAAAATACCCAGATAAAATGATTCCTCAAGGCTAAATATGTGTTAATAATGAATCGATTTAGCCCAGAAAAAGTCTACAGTCTTAATAAGCCCTTGTGAAGCCCTTATTTACGATCTTTATAAACATGGCTTACCGGATCCCATAGGGAAAATGACAGCTTCCAGCATTACATCGTCTTGTTAGAATGTGTCATACCTCAAGCAGCAAGAGACTGCTCACTGTTCCCCCAACTGAAGTTAATTGCCCTCAACAGTCCTGTGTGGAACAGCCATGGATTTTAGTGACGGTTGCTAAAATCATTTTCCTCATACAAACAGAAATCTTCATCTCTTTTCTGTTTCTGAGTAAATAGTACATACCAGCACTATTTTAAAATAACAAACACTTGATTGAATAATAAAAACTACAGTTAAACACTAAAAATCTCTAAGCCATCTCCGTGGAGATGTTGCCTGTACAACGGCAAAGAGAATGACTGGGGTAGGCGGAGCCTAGGAGGGATCATGTGACCAGCTTTGCTGGGCTCTTTGCCATTTCCTGTTGGGGAGGAGAATATCCCACAAGTAAGGATGACGCCGTGGACCGGACACACCTATGTTGGAGAAATAGGTCTTAATCCATGATCAATTAATATGCTCATAGCTTAAAATAGCTTCAGGCAATTGCTGCATATCAAGAGACTACTAATAATCTTTATCACATACTGCCATATTATATAATTGTATCAGTGTTGCAGCACTAGAATATAAAAGTCTAAAAAGGTACTGATAAGCTAGAAATCCCTTTTTAATCTCCAACCATTTTATATCTATTAAATATAACCTAGGTAAAAAAAAATCTATTTGTGATCTAGTTAGAAAGCTATAAAGAATTAGTAGCGCAGACCATATAAATATTACCTTATGATCGCTAGATAACGCTATGAAACAACCAACACTACGTAAAATAATAATCTTCCAGCGTTTACTTGCTGATAAAATCAATAGGAGAGCCCATTGTACTCCCCACCCTCCCCTGTGTAAGTCTGTTGTGGGATACAAATTCCACCTTGCGCTACAACTTAGGTAAATGTCACTTCCAGAGCACTCACTTTGTTTAAGCGTCCCCACGGGAGAAGAACACTTTGCCAGTGGCACTAGATATATTAAGCTTGATAACCCTACTTTAATTGATATATGACTGTCATAGAACTGACCAATCAGATATCACATGACCAATAGAAATATAAAAACAAGGCATCAGAGGGATTGTAAAAAAAGACGTCCAACACTGTGTAATTACAAGACATTTGTTGTATTGCTATAGTAACATAGCCAAGTCTAAACACTTTTAAATCAAATTCACATCCTTTTCTGCAATTAGTTTCCAATAACCAAACTCCACCCCCCCCCCCCCCCCCCCCATTTGCCTTATTTGGATGAGCCACTCTGGACTTTATGCAAACTTTATAACCGTGACTAGCCTTGTTGTCTGTGGACTAAAGGGCAATGGTTTGCAGTTGTTATCTGATAAAGCCAATTAGGGACATATATGCAGCAGGGTTAGCCTTGATACGTCAGCAGGGTGCATTTCAAGTTCTGAGAATTAGAAATTGCTCAATTTACATGAAAAGGGGGCAAAATAATTAAAATATATTGCAACGTGAATTCCTCTTTTGTTTTTATGATTTAGATAGAACACATTTTAAACAACTTTCCAATTTACTTATATTATAAATGTGCTTTATTCTTATGGTATCCTACTACCTACTGGGAGCTAGCTGAACACAATTGGTGAGCTAATGACAAGGGGCATATATATGCAGCCACCAATCAGCAGCTAGCTCCCAGTAGTGCATTGCTTCCCTGAGCCTACCTAGGTATGCTTTTCCAACAGGAGAACAAAGCAAAGCACCATACAGCACAGTATATATTGTGCAGTGTGTGCATTGCTTTTCTATTATTTTTGACGTTTGTTTATATTTGTTAAAGGGACAGTAAATACCAAATTTGTTAATTGTTTAAAAAGATAGATAACGCCTTTACTACCCATTCCCCAGCTTTGCACAACCAACATTGTTATATTAATATACTTTATAACTTCTAAACCTCTAAATTTCTGCCTGTTTCTAAGCCACTACAGACAGCCTCTTATCACATGTTTTTTATTAGCTTTTCACAACAGGGGAGTGCTAGTTCATGTGAGCCATATAGATAGCATTGTGCTCTTGTCCGTGGGTTGTGGCAGACACTGCACTAATTGGATAAAATGCAAGTCAATAGATAATAAATAAAAAGTCAAGTGATCAGGGGGATGTCAGAAAAGGCTTAGATACAAGGTAATCACAGAGGTAAAAAGTATATTGATATAACCATGTTGGCTGTGCAAAACCGAGGAATGGGTAATAAAGGGATTGTCTATCTTTTTAAACAATAACCATTTTTGAGTTGACTGTCCCTTTAAGTAACTTAAATTGTGTAAAAAGAAAGATGCATAAAATTGCAGGAAAGGGAAACATAAATGTAGAATATTAAATTCTGATTCAGAATGTGCACAAAGTTTTTATAAGCTACTGCTGACCATGTGCAAACGTTCACAACATATATGTGTTTTGTAACTGGCTGGTAGCTGTCACATGATACAGGGGCAGGAAGTAACTTAAATCGGTCAGAAAAATAAAAGTCCACTTTTTATTTGAAATTGAGACGTGTTTTTGCACTGTCTTTTTACTATGCATTAGTTAAATAGGCAATTCTACAGGATTTAAAGTGAAGATCAATTTAGATGAATTAGTGCCCGGTTTTTAATAATCCTATTAAAAACAAGGGCACTTTTATTCTTTAAAATTGACATTTCACTTGATTTCTTCAAAAACGTACCTTTTAATCCTGAGAGCTACTGCAGCGCTTCCTCCTTCCTTTCCGTTGCAAGCCCTCTTTGCGGTTCCAAAATGACGAATCCGGCTTCCTCCAATCACATCGTTGCCTCAGGCCTTGATCCCCCTGGGGGGAAGCAGTGATTGGAGGAAGCCGTATTCGTCATTTCTGACGTAAGAAGAGGCTTCCGACGGCCGGGGAATCGCTGGAGCGGCTCTCAGGATTAAAAGGTAAGTTTTAGAAGAAAAGGAGTGAAATGTCAATTTTGATTAATTAAACTGCCCTTGTTTTTAATAGGATTATTAAAAACCGGGCACTAATTCGTCTAAATTGACCTTCACTTTCATGGTATTTTAATGTTAATATCTACATTGCCAAATTCAGAATGGAAAGTATTTTGAATTTAAAAGGGACATTGTACTGTAAAACTGTCTCCCCTTTAATATGTTTGCAATGATATATTTTACCTGCTGAAGTGTATTAATTTTTTTTTTTTTATAAATAACCCCTTTATCTTTGTCATTTGAAATAGAAGACTTTGCCTGTTGAATTTGTCACCTATAATGAAACTATGAATACTGCAGTATTTCCTATAGAAAAGCTATGTGATCAAACGTCAGTAGCAGAAATCAACCTCCAAATGGCTGGTAGCAGAGAGAAAGAGAGGCAAGCCCATTTGAAAGGGTGTTTCTGCAGCAGCTTGGTATCCTACAATTTAAGAATGCAGGTTGGAGCAAGAACAGAGGATAAGCCCCAGGACACATCAGACAACAAGCCTGGATAAATCTCCTGCATCTTTGGCACCAAGAATGATATGGGAGAATCTCTAGCATTAAAGAATTGCCCATCAAATGTGGCAAATAGCCCAGGGATAGGATAGCCGCGTCATATTCCTAGCGGAGAAAGGAAACCGATATGTTGGGGAGCTGCCAATGCTGGCTTATGTCACCAACACCTTACCAGGAATGAAACGGAGTCACCTCTGACAAATATCTGTTTATCAGCACCTTGTCATCTCACAGACAGCATCTTCATTCAGACTCCAATGTATCTATCTATTCAGAGGCGTTGACATCAGTAGGATGGCTTAGATCCAAATTATCTATCTGAATTAAGTCCCATATATGCAGAAAATCCATCAGTAGGAAGGCTTAGATCCAAATTATCTATCTGAATTAAGTCCCATATATGCAGAAAATCCCTTACATTGGGCTTGAAAACTCAAATCCTAACACAGAGCTTGACAAATTCCAGTAGCCAATTGGGCCACAGTTCCTAAAATATCCTCTGGCGCCTTTGTTTTTTCTGCTCTAACATACGCAAAAAAGAAAACTTGTAAACATTTAAAGACAAATAAAAGACAGATAAAAACAACTGTGTGAGCTTTGAAATATTATCATCATCATTTACTTGTACAGTGCCGCAAAATTTCGTAGCGATGCAAGGCACAATCGTGAGGCAAGATACTTTACAAGGTCAAGCGAGTCTTTATAAATTCCACATGCTGAGAAATTCCTGACCACACCACTAGAACCCCTGGAACTTCCAGCCCCTCGACACACCGTTCTCATTATCCAGAGAGACTTCCTTTACAAAACAGACGTGAATATTTTACAAATATTTACATAAACTGTAAGCTGTTGGTGTGTAGACGTTAAAGGGTCCAAAGAGTCGAAAAATGACACGCTCTACTTCATTTTTAAGACTATCGACCCAACACTACTGTGTGTTTGAAGCCCGCAAAGGAGTAAAACACACAGCAGAAGTGCCGCTCGGGATTTGCAGAACAATGTTGGTCCCAAGCAGAAACCGCTGATGATCCAAGCAGTGCTAGTTGCACTTGAGTCATGCTACTAGCGCTTCTGATTGGATAAGCGGCGCTCTTTGCTCGGAGCCAGCAGTGCGGGGGTTAAACACACAGTAGTGTAGGGCCGATAGTGTGCGTTTCTACTATCAAATGGCAATAATAGACTAACAAGATTGTAGAAACTATAGGTGAAGTAATGAATTTCAAACACGAGCTCAACCTCCTCAGCATCTATCAGACTACTTATGGAAGGCTTCTCAGCAAAAGCTTGGGCGGTAGGGGGTGACAGATGCAGCCAAATAAATAGTAATTAATAGAAATAAAAGGCCGCGCGACCTCTCGCGAAGCACATTAGACAAACAATTGAGTTGTTTTTAAAACGAATTGAAATGCAGGGGAGCCAGAAGTGAGACTTGGGTACTTTCCAATGGCATCAAAAATGTATTGGAAAAACTCTGGTTTGTTTTTTTATTAAGGTTGTTTTGTAATTGGAAAAGTCTGTCCAAAGAATGTTATTTTTTTATTGCCAGCGATAGGAAATGTGGGATTTTTTTGTTGCTGATTTTAAAAATTGTTCTAACAAATAAGTTTTGTTTTTTAACCTTTTGATTGTTCAGTTATAAGAAGACAGAAAAATGGAAGGCATTTTAAATTTTATGCAAATTTTTTTTAATAAAATTTGTAAACATAGGTGACAAAGAAAATGATGGTTTTAGTGATTTTTTCTGTTAGTAGAAGCATAAACCACTTATATGAAACTGAAAGCTTTAAGGGTCAGAGACAGGGAAAATCTGAGTATTTATTGCCATATCTAATAAACAAATAATAAGTACACTAAGACCTCTGCATGTTGCTAAACTAATATAAATCTGTTAAATTAACTTCATCTCATTTGACATTTTATGGCCAGAAGGTAGAACAAAAAATGCTGCACTTATGTACGTGAATAGGTTAAACCAGTTTCCCATCTCTTTATCTAATTATCTTTAAACGAGCTCCGCTAGTCAGTCACACATTACATTAATCAATGAGAGTCACTGGCAGAATTCTAGCTGAGACTTCACACTTGCAAAAATTATATTGCGGGTTGCTGAGCTGATAAACAAAGGTTTCTATAGAAAAATAAACTTGCAAACAAACACAACATGCCAACACAGACTGATAAAATATATATACCTGTATATGCCAGGTATAGTATAAGAACATAGTAACAGCTCCCAAACCTATAGCATTGTATAGATCAGTAAGAACAGTTGATTTTTTTTTTTTATGACACGTGACAATCATGAACAACCCAATAATGTTCTGATTAGACTTATCAAATTATCTGTTTTTTGTTATTCATTTGCAAAACAAATTTGAAATATTTTGTCTGAATTTTTTTAATGGACTAAACATATTTAAGTTAACTAACTGAAAGAATGAACATATTTAATACTTGCTAATTTGTTTTAGTTAATGAACACATTTCAAACATTTTTTTATGTATGTGTCTATAGATAGGGCTGGGCATTTACACTAGCCTGCTAGCCCTGGGGAAAGTCTAGAATTGCAGCACATTCATTTTTTCCTAAATTTGACATGAAAGAGAGTGTGAGAGAGAAAGTGTGTGATAGAGAGAGGGAGAATGTGCAAGCGAGAAC
This sequence comes from Bombina bombina, assembly GCF_027579735.1. Classification (NCBI taxonomy): domain Eukaryota; kingdom Metazoa; phylum Chordata; class Amphibia; order Anura; family Bombinatoridae; genus Bombina; species Bombina bombina. The sequence continues at coordinate 65,372,233 of NC_069499.1, forward strand.
ATGTGAGAGAGTGAGAGCGAGAGCGTGCAAGAGAGAAAGCGTGAGAGAGAGTGAGAGTGTGCAAGAGAGAAAATGTGAGAAAGCATGAAAGAGAAAAAATGTGAGAGTGAGTGAGAGCGTGCAAGAGAAAATGTGAGAGAGCGTGCAAGAGAAAAAATGTGAGAGTGAGAGCATGCAAGAGAGAAAATATGAGAAACAGCGTGCAAGAGAGAAAATGTGACAGAGTGAGAGCGTGCAAGAGAGAAAGTGTGAGAGAGAGTGAGAGTGTACAAGAGAAAAAATGTGAGACAACGTGCAAGAGAGAAAATGTGAGAGCGTGCAAGAGAGAAAGAAGGTGGGAGAAAGTGTGTGAGAGTAGAGAGAAAGAGTGCAAGAGAGAGAAAGTGTTAGAGAGAAAGAGGAAGTGTATGAGAGAGAGAGAGAGTGTTAGAGAGAAAGAGAAAGTGTTAGAGTGCAAGAGAGAGAAGGTGTGAGAAAGTGTTAGAAAGAGGAAGTGTATGAGAGAGAGTGTTAGAGAGCAAGAGAGAGAAAGTGTGAGAGAGTAGTACGAGAGCTCAAGCTCAAAGAAAAATATTCTGATTAATTTAAAGGGACAGTCTACCATAGAATTGTTATTGTTTTAAACGACAGATAATCCCTTTATTACCCATTCCCCAGTTTTGCACAACCAACACAGTTATATTAATGTACTGTTTACCTCTGTGATTACCTTGTATCTAGGAACCTTCTTCCTGCCCCCTGATCACATGACTGTGACTGTTTATTATCTATTGTCTTGCATTTAGCATTGTTTTGTGCTAAGTAGTCTTAAATAACCCCTGTGCCTGAACACAGTGTTATATATAGATTCTATATGACCCAGTGTACTTTCTGCCTCTTTTGTGTTGAAATGAGATTTAAAAGGCATGTGATAAGAGGCAGCCCTCAAAGGCTTAGAAATCAGCATATGAGCCTACCTAGGTTTAGTTTAGACTAAGAATACCAAGAGAAAAAAGCAAATATGATGTTAAAAGTAAATTGGAAAGTTGATTAAAATTAAAAGTCCTATCTGAAAAGTGAAAGTTTAATTTATACTAGACTGTCCCTTTAAGAACATTCTACCTTAGCTCTTACTATGTGCGATAGGCTACGGGCCATGGATGCTGGCTTTTTGAGAACCACAGTATAGAAAGCACCTTATATATTAGGGTCATCAGGATTTCAAATGTGAACTATTCATTCAAACAGCATTTAAAATGTAAAAGGACATGAAAGGATGCTAGTTTCATGCAGTTCCCCGTTTGGCCTTACCTCCACTGCTGAGAAGCCGTACAGTTGTCAGCCTCGTACTGTTTCTGTGCAACAAAGTGCATTAGGATGCGAACAGAAATGGTCAATACAAAAAAATAAAAACATTTTCAAAGAACGAAAAGCTCTAAGGGAATGGCTAGAGTTAGGGACTTCCCTGAAGGGCTATTTTAGAGACAGTAATTACAGTTAAAGTAATGATGCTCTTTCACTTTTTTCCTTAAACGGGCTGGGAATGAGGGGATTCCCCGCAGCTGAGCACTGGGATGCTTTGATCTGTGGAATGAAAGTAAAACCAAGCGCTCCAGGATTTTCAGATATTAATCTTCTTCAGAAGAAATGACGCCCAGATATTGGCATGAAGAGGAGCCCTGGAATACATCCACTGTGGCTATCTCCAGCTGGCACCAACTCTAGCAATTAGCAAGGCCAATATGTGAAAGAAATGTATCAATCTAAACTACTTGTTATACCCACAGGAACCATTTGCTACCATCATAAAAAGGTTCCGGAACAGAAGCATAGATTCTAACAGCGGAACGTGGCAGTATTGGTATCTGAAATATGGTTTTATTTGCAGGAATACTCTATCTAAAAAAGATTAATAATAGGATTAATAGGATGTTCTATTGAAAAAAGGTTTTAAAATGTATTGCTGTGTTTTCTTAATAGATGCGCTCAGGGGCGTATTAAGGCATAGGCCTACAAGGCCGGTGCCTAGGGCATCAGATTTTTAAGGGGCAGCAGAATTTTGAGTCCCTAGGGCCACTTTACTGAACTCAGGGTCGGGTGGCTAAATCAACCAATTACTAATGACTTAAATGGCTGGCCCGGCTATTGCTATCCTATGGGATTGTATGTGGGTGCGCATGACGTGGTGACAGTGGAGGTGGAGCTCACTTGCGCAGCCTGGCCTGGACTGAGAGGGAATGCGGTATTCTTCCTGGCTCCACCACGTGATTCAGACTCACACAGACTACACAGTGCAGTGTGCACTACAACGTGGCCACTGTGAAACAGCATATGCCTTTCTCCCTTCAATACATCTTCATTAGGCATTAAAATACTTAAACGGATTAGTCACTAAATACTTGTACATTTACTGTGTGTGTGTGTGTGTGACCAGAGTGAATGCAAGCCCTGGTGAACATCTACTTAAAAAAGACACTATTTTTTTAATTTTTTACACCCTGCCCCAAAAATATTATGTCTAAAAAAAGACCTTAAACCTGGGGTGGGGTGGGGGGGCAGCAGAATTTTGAGTGCCTAGGGCAGCACAAAATCTAAATACGCCCCTGGATGGGCTTAATTAAAGGGATATGAAACCCCAAATTTTCTTTTGTGATTCAAACAGAGCATACAATTTAAAAAGTGTTTCCAATTTACTTCTAGTATTAAATTTGCTTTGTTCACATTGTATTCTGTGTTGAAGAGATACCTAGGTAGGCATCTGAAGCACTACATGGCAGTAATTAGTGCTACCATCTAGTGCTCTTGCAAATGAATAACATTTTTGCAAAACTGCTGCTATATAGTGCTCCAGAAATTAGCCGGCCCCTAAGCATATGTCACTGCTTTGCAACAAAAGATAGTAAGAGAATGAAGAAAAATTGATAATAGAAGTAAATTATAAAGTTGTTTAAATAGAATGCTCTATTTGAATCATAAAAAAAAAAGTTTGGGTTTCATATCCCTTTAAACCAGTCTTTTGTTCTGTAAGAGTTGCCCTTATCAGAAAGTAAGCAGCAGTCTCAAAATTTAGCTCAGTTGTGAAACTTCCAGGTTCGCAACTGGGACCAGGCCCTGAAGGTCCACCACTCGGGGCGCCCAGCAGCAGATGAGACCGGGCCCTGAAGGTCCACCACTCGGGGGGGCCCAGCAGCAGGTGAGACCGGGCCCTGAAGGTCCACCACTTGGGGTGCCCAGCAGCAGATGAGACCGGGCCCTGAAGGTCCACCACTCGGGGGGCCCAGCAGCAGGTGAGACCGGGCCCTGAAGGTCCACCACTCGGGAAGCACAGCAGCAGGTGAGACCGGGCCCTGAAGGTCCACCACTCGGGGGGCCCAGCAGCATGTGAGACCGGGCCCTGAAGGTCCACCACTCGGGGAGCCCAGCAGCAGGTGAGACCGGGCCCTGAAGGTCCACCACTCGGGGGGCCCAGCAGCAGGTGAGACCGGGCCCTGGAGTTCCACACTGTGCAGTAAGACAAGGGCAGCACAGGTTTTTTACAGTCTTGTGGGGGCGGGCCGGGACCGGAGTCCAGAGCGTTGCGCTGCACATGCTATAGGCTGCTTGCTTTAAAGTGAATGTAAACTTTGATGAAATAGTGCCCGGTTTTTAAAAATAGGGGGACTTTCATTCATCAAAGTTTACATTGCAACTGATTTTACAAATACTTACCTTCTCCTGAAACGCCGGATCGCTGATTCCCCCGCCTGCTATTCCTGCTGTACTTACACAGTAATGATGAAACCGGCTTACTACAATCATGGCGTGGTCTCACCAGATGGACTCTCCTGGGGGGGAAGCCGCGATTGGAGGAAGCCGGTTTCGTCATTGCTGAAGTACAGAGGACCTGCAGGCCGCGGGTCTGCGATCCGGCGTTTCAGGAGAAGAAGGTAAGTATTTGTAAAATCCGCTGCAATGTAAACTTTGATGAATAAAAGTGCCCCTGTTTTTAATAGTATTTTTAAAAACCACTATTTTATCAAAGTTTACATTCACTTTAAATATGTCTGCAGCCACTAACAGTAAAGAAGAAATTTCTCCTCCTCATAGCAGGCAGCTGCCAGATTTACATGGCCTGACCTGCCCAGCCCTGAACTCAGCAACATTTTATTCTTCACGGAGAGAGAAGAGCTGAGTAAGCATTATGAGGTTGAGGGCACCTATGCATAGGCATAGACAAAGGGGCCTATCTATCAAGCTCCGAATGGAGTTTGAGGCCCCGTGTTTCTGGCGAGCCTGCAGGCTCGCCAGAAACCGCTGTTATGAAGCAGCCGTCTAAAGACCACTGCTCCATAACCCTGTCCGCCTGCTCTGATGAGGTGGACAGGAACCGCCACAATTCAACAAGATCGAGTACGATAGGGTTGATTGACACCTCCCTGCTGGCGGCCGCGAGTCTGCAGGGGGCGGCGTTGCACCAGCAACTCTTGTGATCAGGTCCGACAGACATTTGATAATTCGACCTCAATGTGTAAAATGCTCCAGGGCATAGCCTCTGATATGAGCATGAGCCCCCTCTAATAGTATGTAGGGGAATTGAGCACAGAAATCAATAGGTCAGTCCGCATTAATAGTATCGCTTTTTTTTTTTTGCGCGACCAGTTGTAATTATGTAATGGGAGAGACAACCAGAGGTGGATCTATACCATGACATTTTGACGTGCAGTAAATATCCATTGAAATAGTGGGGATGGAACTATATTTTAGTCTATATTTTTTCTTTTCTTACTCCTCATTCTCTATCCCTTTTACAACTTCCCTTGCACTGTGTACACTTTTGGAAATTCGACATGGAAAAGGCTTAACCTTGCAAATAATGGTTAGCTAGCACATTTGAAGGTGGTGGTGGGGGGGCTTAAATAATGAATGGGAGTATAGCATTCCACCAGTGCCTCCTTAGAACCACATGGTGACTAATGCCCATGGTATCTTCTGGGGCTTATTGGCAACATAATACTTATATATGCTAAACAACAATATTTAGGCAAATTGGCTGAGGGTAGCACATTGTACGCCTACTAACTTGTGGTATGTGATTCATGTGCTAATATTTAATAACCCATTAAACATTTGCAGTTCTTCTTAAACCAAATATTTAAGAGGCTGAGACAAGCTAGATTTAGTTTCCCGACCTTATCTGACCAGCGGCATTGTGCCTGGTATGCCTGTGCATACTCCTAAATCCTTTTACATGATGAAAATTTAGTGGAAATTGATGGTGAGATTTGAGGAACAGTGCAATGCACAGTCAGTGTGTCAGGAATAAGATTTTGTAAACCAAATAATATGTAAACACACACACACATGTGTGTGTAAAATGATATAGATCACTATAATGCGATGTTACGCCTACTATCTGCGTACAGATATATGTCCAGAAGCAATTGTGCACACCCCAAACATGGATAGGTTCTTTTCTTAGGAGTGGTTAAATAGTTGATACCCCTTACTATCAATATTTAACCACTCCTAAGAAAGGAACCTATCCATGTTTGGGGTGTGCACAATGCAACTCAATGATTAAGGGGAAGTATATTGCCTAAATTAATGATAATTAAAAAAAAAAAAATTAAAGGCTTCTATACATGTAATACATAATATGTAGTATATCTTCTTAAATGCCTATGTGGGCGTGGCTATGTAGGGGAAACTATTAACCCCGTCAAAGATAGGATCA